>NC_034183.2:7858207-7870707 GCF_002021735.2 Oncorhynchus kisutch | reverse complement strand
AAAAGTTTGGTGGTGGAGGAATAATGGTCTGGGAGGACAGCTAGCTTCCGTCCTCCTCTGGGTACATTGACTTCAATACAAAACCTAGGAGGCTTATGGTTCTCACCCCCTTCCGTAGACTTACACAGTAAAGACAGTGCATTCAGAAAGTATTCAGACCCCTTGACTTTTTTCCTCATTTTGTTATGTTACAGCCTTATTCTAAAATGAAGAATGATGAGTTGACTTATAGCTCCTAATAAATTTAAACCCGGTGTTGGCAACATTACTTCTGATCCAGAAGATGGCAATGTAATCACTCCCTATTTGACTTGACTGACCAGTTAGTTAACTGACTACTTTTAGTTCCTAATGATTTTAAGCAGAGTGTTGGGGGCAGTTTTTCATGGTTGGGGCTAGTGCCCTTTAGTTCCAGTGAAGGGGAATCTTAATGTTACAGCATACAGGGACATTCTAGATGATTCTGTGCTTCCAACTTTGTGGCAACAGTTTGGGGAAGGCCCTTTCCTGTTTCAGCATGACAATGGCCTTGTGTACAAAGTGAGGTCCATACAGACATGGTTTGTCGATCGATGTGGAAGAACTTGACTGGCCTGCACAGAGCCCTGACTTCAACCCCATCGAACACCTTTGGGATGAATTGGAATGCCGACTGCGAGCCGGGCCTAATCGCCCAACATCAGTGCCCGACCTCACTAATGTTCATGTGGCTGAATGGAAGCAAGTCCCACATCTCGTGGAAAGCCTTCCCAGAAGAGTGGAGGCTGTTATAACAGTAAAGGCGGGACCAACTCCAAATTAACGCCCACCATTTTGGAATGAGATGTTCGACGAGCAGGTGTTCATGTAGTGTATGTCCCTCCCTGTTTGCTTCGTTTTTTGGTTCCTAGTGAATACACACCCCCTGATCTTGGATCAGATCCCTACTGTCCATGTCGTCTTATTCATTCTCATCTAAAAGGTAAAACTGATCCTAAATCAGCACTCCTCTACTCTTAAGACGCTTCGTGAATGTCTCTCTGATTTGTCCCCTACAGGTTGAAGGAGCGATAAGCAGAGCCTACAGCCGCTGGCTCCAGGATCTCCCCTCCCTGCCGGAGTACAAGGCAGCGCTCCAGAGAGAACGAGAGAAGTGGGAGAAAGAACAGGAGAAACATGTTCAACAACGGGTACAATTGACCGTCACTGTTTCACTGTGTTTCTTGTCTGAATCAGTTTGAATGTTGCTTATATTGGGGAGACTATTCATCTTTTGTCGCTAAGTTATACAGTATTTAACATCATCCCTGGATAAAATACATATCATCTTTGTCGCTAAGTTATACAGTATTTAACATCATCCCTGGATAAAATACATATCATCTTTGTCGCTAAGTTATACAGTATTTAACATCATCCCTGGATAAAATACATATCATCTTTGTCGCTAAGTTATACAGTATTTAACATCTAAACCATGAATGAATTGAAAGATTAGCGGTGAGATGGTCCTTTTAACTAACTTAATCCCAGTAGTCAGATGGTAACATCTGCTTCACTCCAAAGCATCTTGTAGTTCTAGTTTCTCTCTGATTGTGTCAGGTGTCCCTAGCCCTGAGGGAAGCAGAGGAGTCCCTAGCCCTGAGGGAAGCAGAGGAGAGGCTGAGGAGTTCGGAAGAGGACGAGCAGGGAGGAGCAGGAGGAGACCAGAGGGTTGAGGAGCTCCAAGAGGAGGTGCGACGTTGGAGGCAGCTGGAGGAGGACCTGAAGACCGAGGTGGAGGAGGTGGCACATCTGCAGAGCCAGGTGGATGATCTGCAAAGCCAGCTTGACCATGAGAGGGAGGAGAAGGCTGCCCTGCTGAAAGCCGAGCTACTTGCAGCCAGAGCCTCCTGGAACAGAGAGAAACAGCAGGAGATCTCCTCCCTGCAGGCCTTCCAGGAGGAGAAGCTGAAACAGGCGCAGAAGGATGTGCGGAAAGAGGCGAATGGGGAGGCGGAGCGCCAGAGGAAAGAGCTCCTTTTGCAGACGGAGGCTGAGCTGCAACAGGCTCTGAGGAACCGAGAGGAGGACTGGAAGAGGCAGGAGGATAGGAGGGGCAAGGAGGAGAGGAGGCAGGGAAGAGCGGAGGAACGTGAGGAGGTGCTCCAGGAGCTTAAGGCTGGGCTGAAGGAGGTGCAGTCTGTGCTCCTCAGAGGAGGAGCCTACAAAGAGAAGGAGAACGGAGGAGAGGTGGAGGGGAGGGGGAGAGCCAGCGGGAGCGTCAGAGAACTCCTCATGTCTACCTGTAAAGACCTCCTCTTTAAAGCTGTTGCCCAGGCCCAGAAGGAGTTGAAGAAGGTGGCTGTCTCTCTCTTTCTCCTTCTCTTTTCCCTTCTCTCTCTCTCACACATTCTACCGACAGTGTGATAACTAGTATCATTAGACTTTAGAGCCGTGACATGGAAGCAGGGGTTCTGTATTGTGTAAGACATCGATAGTTTAATCTCGAGGTGACTCTCTGACCCGGTCTGACTAATACTAATTCCATGTTGTTCTACAGATCAGTGAGGAGAGGCTTGGCCGGGTGCTGAAGGAAACTCAGGAGCGTCATGAGAAAGAACTCAACCAGATTCATAGTATGTTTCTTCTCAAGTCTTCTCTATTCACTGATGTACTGCGAATGGAATGTGGCAGACACTGTTATCCACAGAAACCCACTGTAACCCACTGTTATCCACAGAAACCGACTGTTATCCACAGAAACCCACTGTAACCCACTGTTATCCACTGAAACCCACTGTTATCCACTGAAACCCACTGTTATCCACAGAAACCCACTGTTATCCACAGAAACCCACTGTTATCCACAGAAACCCACTGTTATCCACAGAAACCCACTGTAACCCACTGTTATCCACTGAAACCCACTGTTATCCACTGAAACCCACAGAAACCCACTGTTATCCACAGAAACCCACTGTAACCCACTGTTATCCACAGAAACCCACTGTTATCCACAGAAACCCACTGTTATCCACAGAAACCTACTGTAACCCACTGTTATCCACTGTAACCCACTGTTATCCACTGAAACCCGCTGTTATCCACTGAAACCCACTGTTATCCACTGAAACCCACAGTAACCCACTGTTATCCACAGAAACCCACTGTTATCCACAGAAACCCACTGTAACCCACTGTTATCCACAGAAACCCACTGTTATCCACAGAAACCCACTGTAACCCACTGTTATCCACAGAAACCCACTGTTATCCACAGAAACCCACTGTTATCCCACTGTAACCCACTGATTTTAATATGTTGTTGTTCCACTTATTCAGGCTCCGCTGCTCAGAAGACGGAAGAGGGTGGTTGTGGGAAGCGGTGTGCTGAGACCGTGTCCGAGCTGCAGAAGAGGAGTCGGGACCTCCAGAGGCATCTCGAGAAGGCATGCAGACAGCTACAGATGACCGTCAAAGACCACAAGGCCTCAATGCAGTGCCTCAAAGGTAACAAACTCCCCGTTGAATCCCAAATCAACCCTTGGCCTCTATTCCTTAGGCCAGTGGTTCTTCATCCTGGACTTGGGGACTAAAAGGGGGTGTACATTTTTTGTTTTTTGCCCATAGCGCTACACAGCTGATTCAAATGATCAACTTATTATCAACTTTTGATTATTTGAATCAGCTCTGTAGGGCTATGGGTAAAAACTGAAAGGTGCACCCCTAGAGGGCCTCAGGACCAAGTTTGGGAAACACTGCCTTGGGTACTTAGGAGGCGTCTACAGATCTAACAGGACTCGATAGGTGTACACTATTTGGAAAATCTTTCACCTAGCCTGTCAAAGAGAAAAGGAGAAATATGACCATATTGCTGAAAGAATTGGCTAGACGTGCCCAGGTTGTAGGAGCCAGGGTTGTAAAACTACCAGAATGGCCATTTTTTTTATTTATTTTACCTTTATTTAACTAGGCAAGTCAGTTAAGAACAATTCTTATTTTCAATGACGGCCTAGGAACAGTGGGTTAACTGCCTGTTCAGGGGCAGAACGACAGATGTGTACCTTGTCAGCTTGGGGGTTTGAACTTGCAACCTTCCTGTTACTAGTCCAACGCTCTAACCACTAGGCTACCCTGACGGTCATTCTGAACGTTTTGGATATTTCCATTGATATTCCATAATAAATTGCTAAATGAATGCATTTATCATGTTAAAATAGATCCTAAGAAACCTCTGGATACCAAATGTGTATTCTAATCAGTCAGAAAATGTATTGATTTGATCCACGTAGACTGTAACTATTGAAATAGGACAGTGGTATATTTTCAGGCTGTAAGACAACAGATGCTCTTCTAGTTTTGGCGGTTCTAGTGTTGAGGCTCACAAAAAGGATTGCATCAAGTGATAAATTGATCATCGATTGCCTGAGTGTGAGTCTAATTCCGTGTCCTTCCTTGCCCCCCCCCCCCCTTCCCACACACACCTCCCTCCCTCCCTCTATTTGTAGTTGAGCACGAGGTAGCCCTACGGAAAGAAAAAGAGGACAACCTGCAGAAACTTGAAGAATTGAAAAGCTCTGCAGCCAAAGAATCCTCTGGGTACTGTAAACAATATTTATATATTTTTTGACTCATCCATATTGAATATCTCTATAGTCGGATGCGAAGTCACTGGTAACCAAATGAATGTTCTAAATTAATAACTGTCCACCGCAGGGGTACAGACATGGAGCAGAGTCTCCATGCTGGCCTTGAAGAGATGAGGGAGCAGTACATGAAGGCTGTTGAGAAAATAAGAGGTGAGTGAAATAAACGTACTACTTTTAGCTACAAAAGTCTGGAAAGAAACCCACCCCAGTTGAAGTGGGAATGGTCTTAGACGATGGACATGCTGCAGTCTCTCCTTATGTACCATGATGTTTCATTCTCCAGGTGACATGCTACAGGTGTCTCCTTATGTACCATAATGTTTCATTTGACCAGATGACATGCTACAGGTGTCTCCTTATGTACCATAATGTTTCATTTGACCAGGTGACATGCTACAGGTGTCTCCTTATGTACCATGGTGTGTCATTCTCCGGGTGACATGCTACAGGTGTCTCATTATGTATCATGGTGTTTCATTCTCCAGGTGACATGCTACAGGTGTCTCCTTATGTACCATGGTGTTTCATTTGACCAGGTGACATGCTACAGGTGTCTCCTTATGTACCATGGTGTTTCATTTGACCAGGTGACATGCTACAGGTGTCTCCTTATGTACCATGGTGTTTCATTTGACCAGGTGACATGCTACGCTACCTCAAGGAGAGTAAGGAGCGAGCAGCGGAGATGATCCGTGTCGAGGTGCTGAGAGAGAGGCAGGACACAGCCAGGAAGATGAGACGCTACTACCTCACCTGTCTGCAGGAACTTCTAGAGGACGGGGGGCAGGCCACCGGGTATGCTGCATACACACCTGCATTCACCTGTCCAATCCTCTCACATCTCTACTGGTGCCCAGGGGGCAGGCCACCGGGTATGCTGCATACACACCTGCATTCACCTGTCCAATCCTCTCACATCTCTACTGGTGCCCAGGGGGCAGGCCACCGGGTATGCTGCATACACCTGCATTCACCTGTCCAATCCTCTCACATCTCTACTGGTGCCCAGGGGGTAGCGGTTGATTTGGGGTTAAAGGTTATAATAGTAAGGCTAAGTGTATCCTCCCTTTCCTTCCCCTTCAGGGCTGAGAAGAAAATAATTCATGCTGCGAGTAAGCTGGCAGCCATGGCCAAAGTGTTGGAGACCCCTACCAAGAGGAAAACGGGAAAGAGCCACAGCTTACCGGGTAAGACCGTGTTGATTTTACTATAAGATGAAAATAAACAGGGTACAGGGTCATCAAATGGAATCGTTCTTCTAGGGAGTCTGTGACAACTGTTGATGCAAAAAACAAAAAATAAAATAAAAAGATTGATTGTTCCAAATGATCTCTTGTATCAACAGTCTCGTCATCAAAGACAGAGGCTGCTACTGACAACCATCCAGGCAACGCGTCAGGTTCTCCTAATAAAACCCCATGTCCAGCTAGCCACTTCCCTGAGATCACCATGTCCTGTGGTGATGAGGGGAGGATCCTGAAGGCCAAGAGGTCCTCTGAGCCCGACTCCAAAACCACATCAGCTGCAGCCAACACCACCTGGAATACTAGGCCTGTGAGTAAACCCACCCACCTGAACCTCCTGACCAATGGAAAGGAGAAAGGAGCCCCTGCAAACTTGCTTAGGAAACCCCATGTCTCTTCGGGACTCTTCCTCTCACTTCCTCCTCACAAATCCTCTCATCAAATTGGTCAAACCTCCCTCGACTGTTACCGTGGTGATTTTACTAACGTTACTCTGAGGACCCAGACCAGCAGGGAGCTGTACCTGCAGGGGGCGGAGTCAGGGAGATCAGACGATGATGACTTCCTGTGTCACCGTAGTAACACTAAACCCTTCCTGGTCCAGGAGGAGCTTCCCGTTAGAGATGAAGGAGGATCGAGTGATTGGAGTTTGTCCAGTAATGGGTCCCAAGATGGCCGCCACGTCCCCGCAGTTTCCTCTCACCCAGGCAGAAAAATGGAAACTGTGAAACCGTTCCCTTTGCGTGGACCTTCTTCAGCTGATGACCACACCACTGACAACTCTGACGTGACAGTTTACAAAGACTTTGTCAATGTTCAGTCTTGCGCCAAAGCCTCGACTTTCCCCAGTGTCCCGCCTCAGACCATAGCTTTGACTCAGTCTGTCCCATGTATGAAGACTGGTAGTAGTAGATCAAGTCACAGAGAGCCTGTCCCTGGCTCTGAGGGGGACTGGCAGAATCAGAACCAGTTCCAGAACCGGCTGTGTTCTAAGAGTCTGTTCTCTGAGCTGAAGCGGAGTCAACAGCAGGACGGTGGTTTTGACGGTCCATTCTCTCATCGACAATAGGAGCGAACAGTCCTAAGACTCTGCATGACACTGTTCTTTATAAAGGGAGGAAATGGAGCTAGTGGAGATTTCAGTGAGTCTTGAATTTTAGTATTTTGGTTCAGCTTTACATTTACATTAATATTTGAGTCATTTAGCAGACGCTCTGATCCAGAGTGACTTTTACAGGAGAAGTTAGGTTTAAGTGACTCGCTCAAGAGCACATCGACAGATTTTTCACCTCGGCGGCCGGACGATTCGAATGGTGTGAACCGCTAGGCTACCAACCGCCCCACGCGATAGGATGTGGGAAATGGCCGAGGTCATCATTACGCCGGGGTCGTCGTTACGCCGGGGTCATCATTACGCCTGGGTCATCATTACTCCGGGGTCATCATTACGGTGCGGCCATCATTACGCCGGGGTAATTCTAAATTGCCACAAACGTGTACAAGTAAACCTCGTGTTCATGTGTGTTAGGACCAATAGCTATCTTAGGTTGTGGTGTGCAGTGAATGTGCCTTCCAGAACGGATGAATACGTAGTAGGATTACAAGCCTGGTGTGATCTGGCTTCGTTCTAGTCAATGATTTCCACGTTTCTAAAATGTTCCACTTCTTCCGTCTGTGTGTCTTGTGTTCTTTTAATGGCTTTTTATCTATACTGAAGGATTTTTTTTTTTTTTTTTTTTCTAAATTAAACTATTTTTATATCAAGGTTGTGAGATATGCTGTGCATGTAACAAAATACAGTTCTTTATAATATAAATGATGTTGCTTTAATGTAATTTATAATAACTTTTCATTTAGATCTTACTGATGTGTAATAAAAAGGGTTCTATTAACTCGGCAACAGTTCAAAGTCTCTATTTCCCAGAAAAAAATGCCAATGAAAGACATATTGCACATTTCCCAGTGCCTTCGGCATTCCACCTCCCACGCCTACTATCAGGGAGGGGGGGGGGGGGGGGGGGGCTTGTTAAAAGTTGTTAAAAGTTCATTTGTGGAATTTCTTTCCTTAATGCTTTTGAGCCAATCAGTTGTGTTTGTGATAAAGTAGGGGGGGGGGGGGGTGTTAGCCCTATTTGGTAAAAGACCAAGTCCATATTATGGCAAGAACAGCTCAAATAAGCAAAGAGAAATGACAGTCCATCATTACTGTAAGACATGGAGGTCAGTCAATACGGAACATTTCAAGAACTTCTAAAGTTTCTAAACCATCAAGCGCTATGATGAAACTGGCTCTCATGAGGACCACCACAGGAAAGGGTGACCCAGAGTTACCTCTGCTCTCGAGGACAAGTTCATTAGAGTTACCAGCCTCAAAAATTGCAGCCCGAATAAATGCTTTCACAGAGTTCAAGTAACAGACAGATTTCAACATCAACTGTTCAGAGAAAGCACTACTAAAGGACACAATTAAGAAGAGACTTGCTTGGGCCAAGAAACATGTGCAATGGACATTAGACCGGTGGAAATTTGTCCTTTGGCCTGGAGTCCAAATTGGAAAGTTTGGTTCCAACCGCTGTGTCTTTGTGAGATGCGGTGTTAGTGAACAGATTATCTCCGCATGTGTGGTTACCACCGTAAAGCATGGAGGAGGAGGTGTTATGGTGTGGGGGTGCTTTTCTGGTAACACTGTCTGTGATTTATTTAGAATTCAAGGCATACTTAACCAACATGGCTACCACAGTATTCTGCAGCGATACGCCGTTCCCATCTGGTTTGCGCTCAGTGGGACTATCATTTGTTTTTCAACAGGACAATGACCCAACACACCTCCAGGCTGGTTAAGGGCTATTTGACCAAGAAGGAGAGTGAGGGAGTGCTGCATCAAATGACCTGGCCTCCACAATCCCCCGACCTCTACCATATTGAGATGGTTTGGGATGAGTCGGACAGCGGAGTGAAGGAAAAGCAGCCAACAAGTGCTCAGCAAATGTGGCAACTCCTTCAAGCCTGTTGGGAAAGCATTCCAGCTGAAGCTGGTTGAGAGAATGCCAAGTGTGCAAAGCTGTCATCAAGGCAAAGGGTGGCTATTTTGAGGAGGGGGGGGGGTTAGATCGGCTTTAATATTGCAGATAGATTGTGGCTTCCATCAATGTAATTGTTTGCATCACTTCCAATCCCACATATTTTTGTAAATATATGTACAGTACCATTCAAGGGTTTTTCTTTATTTTTACTATTTTCTACATTGGAATCATGTAGTAACCAAGAAAGTGTTAAACAAATCCAAATATATTTTATATTTGAGATTCTTCAAAGTAGCCACCTTTTGCCTTTGCCAGCTTTGCACACTCATGGCATTCTCTCAACCAGCTTCATGAGGTAGTCACCTGGAATGCATTTCAATTAACAGGTGTGCCTTAATTTAATTAGTGGAATTTAATTTCTTGACTTCTTAATGCATTTGAGCCAATCAGTTGTGTTGTGACAAGGTAGGGGTGGTATACAGAAGATAACCAATCAGTTGTGTTGTGACAAGGTAGGGGTGGTATACAGAAGATATCCAATCAGTTGTGTTGTGACAAGGTAGGGGTGGTATACAGAAGATAACCAATCAGTTGTGTTGTGACAAGGTAGGGGTGGTATACAGAAGATATCCAATCAGTTGTGTTGTGACAAGGTAGGGGTGGTATACAGAAGATATCCAATCAGTTGTGTTGTGACAAGGTAGGGGTGGTATACAGAAGATATCCAATCAGTTGTGTTGTGACAAGGTAGGGGTGGTATACAGAAGATAGCCCTATTTGGTAAAAGTCCATATTTAAGAATAGTTTTTCTAACTGCACATTTTGCATTGATCTGTATTATATATCAATCAGGCTCTACTGGGCTCCTCTACTGTCTACTGAATCAGGCTCTACTGGGCTCCTCTACTGTCTACTGAATCAGGCTCTACTGTCTACTGAATCAGGCTCTACTGGGCTACTCTACTGTCTACTGAATCAGGCTTTACTGTCTACTGAATCAGGCTCTACTGTCTACTGAATCAGGCTCTACTGTCTACTGAATCAGGCTCTACTGGGCTACTCTACTGTCTACTGAATCAGGCTCTACTGTCTACTGAATCAGGCTCTACTGGGCTCCTCTACTGTCTACTGAATCAGGCTCTACTGTCTACTGAATCAGACTCTACTGGGCTACTCTACTGTCTACTGAATCAGGCTCTACTGGGCTACTCTACTGTCTACTGAATCAGGCTCTACTGTCTACTGAATCAGACTCTACTGGGCTACTCTACTGTCTACTGAATCAGGCTCTAATGTCTACTGAATCAGGCTCTACTGGGCTACTCTACTGTCTACTGAATCAGGCTCTACTATCTACTGAATCAGGCTCTACTGTCTACTGAATCAGGCTCTACTGTCTACTGAATCAGGCTCTACTGTCTACTGAATCAGGCTCTACTGTCTACTGAATCAGGCTCTACTGGGCTACTCTACTGTCTACTGAATCAGGCTCTACTGGGCTACTCTACCGTCTACTGAATCAGGCTCTACTATGTTTGTCTACTGAATCAGGCTCTACTATGTTCCTCTACTGTACTGAATCAGGCTCTACTATCTACTGAATCAGGCTCTACTATGCTACTCTATTGAATCAGGCTCTACTATGTTCCTCTACTGTACTGAATCAGGCTCTACTATGCTACTCTACTGAATCAGGCTCTACTATGTTTGTCTACTGAATCAGGCTCTACTATGTTCCTCTACTGTCTACTGAATCAGGCTCTACTATGTTCCTCTACTGTACTGAATCAGGCTCTACTATCTACTGAATCAGGCTCTACTATGCTACTCTATTGAATCAGGCTCTACTATGTTCCTCTACTGTCTACTGAATCAGGCTCTACTATGTTCCTATACTGTACTGAATCAGGCTCTACTATGCTGCTCTACTGTCTACTGAATCCGGCTCTACTATGTTCCTCTACTGTACTGAATCAGGCTCTACTATGTTCCTCTACTGTACTGAATCAGGCTCTACTATGTTCCTCTACTGTACTGAATCAGGCTCTACTATGTTCCTCTACTGAATCAGGCTCTACTATGCTACTCTACTGTCTGCTGAATCAGGTTCTACTATGCTACTCTACTGAATCAGGCTCTACTATGCTGCTCTACTGTCTACTGAATCAGGCTCTACTATGTTCCTATACTGAATCAGGCTCTACTATGCTACTCTACTGTCTACTGAATCAGGCTCTACTATGTTCCTCTACTGTACTGAATCAGGCTCTACTATGTTCCTCTACTGAATCAGGCTCTACTATGTTCCTCTACTGTACTGAATCAGGCTCTACTATGTTCCTCTACTGAATCAGGCTCTACTATGCTACTCTACTGTCTACTGAATCAGGCTCTACTATGTTCCTCTACTGTACTGAATCAGGCTCTACTATGTTCCTCTACTGAATCATGCTCTACTATGTTCCTCTACTGTACTGAATCAGGCTCTACTATGTTCCTCTACTGAATCAGGCTCTACTATGCTACTCTACTGTCTACTGAATCAGGCTCTACTATGTTCCTCTACTGTACTGAATCAGGCTCTACTATGTTCCTCTACTGAATCAGGCTCTACTATGTTCCTCTACTGTCTACTGAATCAGGCTCTACTATGCTACTCTACTGTCTATTGAATCAGGCTCTATTATGTTCCTTCTACTGTCTACTGAATCAGGTTCTACTATGCTACTCTACTGAATCAGGCTCTACTATGTTCCTCTACTGTACTGAATCAGGCTCTACTATGTGCCTCTACTGTCTACTGAATTAGGCTCTTATGTTCCTCTACTGTCTACTGAATCAGGTTCTACTATGCTACTCTACTGAATCAGGCTCTACTATGTTCCTCTATTGACTACTGAATGAGGCTATACTAGGCTACTTTACTGTCTAAAACAACATCTGTACACATGGCACAATGAATATTAGCTCACAACTCCAGCGTTCCTTTCACAAGGGTCTTTCATAAGTCTTATCCAATCAGTGCTGAACTACTGGTTGGGTGATGTGCCCGCCCACTAGGCTCGCTCAAAGGTTGTTGCAGGGCATTGGTTGCCATATTCTTTCTGTATTGAATGACGTTTGTAAATGGTATTTCCAGCTGCTTGCCAGTAACAGACGATTATCAACTGTTTATTTTAATTTGAGCCATATGTACATAATTCTTGATCATATCAGAGACTTTTAATTTTTTTTGTTCATGTGAAATATCAGTTAAATGTTCAATAAACTCAATCTGGCAACCCACAGGGGGAGGAATTATGGAGAACATGTACACCGCCCACTGCACTAGGGCTGCTTGTTATGCGAGGTCGGGATTTCGGATTGAACTTTGCCACCCATTTGTTACTTTATAACGTTCCGTTTTTTGGAGGTAGTTCTACAACCTTCTAATTCTCAGCGGCACATGCGTCTGTAAACCCGCAGCTACAAAATGTACATTTGGTTTACAATCATAGCCGGATTGGCTGTTTTGCCCTTTCTTCTGAAAACGTTATTCGATCCATACTTTGGCCAAGACTGTTCATATATCTTCAGAGCAATCAAACTTGGAATCAGGCTGCAAAAATACAAAAAGAAAAATC
>NC_034183.2:7848207-7853207 GCF_002021735.2 Oncorhynchus kisutch | reverse complement strand
TGTAGAAGGCATCAACCCCCTCTCAGAACATATCACCCAGGCCTCAGACACTCCCCTGTCAGCTGACCTCAGGGCCAACATCACCAGCAAGAGCCCTGCGCTCTACATCTACACCTCAGGAACCACTGGTAAGAACCTCAGTCCTCCAATACACCTCAGGACCCACTGGTAAGAACCCCAGTCCTCCACTACACCTCAGGACCCACTGGTAAGAACCTCAGTCCTCCTCTACACCTCAGGAACCACTGGTAAGAACCTCAGTCCTCTTCTACACCTCAGTCCTCCTCTACACCTCAGTCCTCTTCTACACCTCAGTCCTCTTCTACACCTCAGTCCTCTTCTACACCTCAGTCCTCTTCTACACCTCAGTCCTCTTGGACACCTCAGTCCTCTTGGACACCTCAGGAACCACTGGAAAGAACCTCAGTCCTCCTCTACACCTCAGTCCTCTTCTACACCTCAGTCCTCCTCTACACCTCAGTCCTCCTCTACACCTCAGTCCTCTTCTACACCTCAGTCCTCTTCTACACCTCAGTCCTCTTCTACACCTCAGTCCTCTTCTACACCTCAGTCCTCTTCTACACCTCAGTCCTCTTCTACACCTCAGTCCTCCTCTACACCTCAGTCCTCCTCTACACCTCAGTCCTCTTCTACACCTCAGTCCTCTTCTACACCTCAGTCCTCTTGGACACCTCAGGAACCACTGGAAAGAACCTCAGTCCTCCTCTACACCTCAGTCCTCTTCTACACCTCAGTCCTCCTCTACACCTCAGTCCTCCTCTACACCTCAGTCCTCTTCTACACCTCAGTCCTCCTCTACACCTCAGTCCTCCTCTACACCTCAGTCCTCTTCTACACCTCAGTCCTCTTCTACACCTCAGTCCTCTTCTACACCTCAGTCCTCTTCTACACCTCAGTCCTCTTCTACACCTCAGTCCTCTTCTACACCTCAGTCCTCCTCTACACCTCAGTCCTCTTGGACACCCCAGGAACCACTGGAAAGAACCTCAGTCCTCCTCTACACCTCAGTCCTCTTCTACACCTCAGTCCTCTTCTACACCTCAGTCCTCCTCTACACCTCAGTCCTCTTCTACACCTCAGGAACCACTGGTAAGAACCTCAGTCCTCTTCTACACCTCAGTCCTCTTCTACACCTCAGTCCTCCTCTACACCTCAGTCCTCCTCTACACCTCAGTCCTCCTCTACACCTCAGTCCTCCTCTACACCTCAGTCCTCTTCTACACCTCAGTCCTCTTCTACACCTCAGTCCTCTTCTACACCTCAGTCCTCTTGGACACCTCAGTCCTCTTGGACACCTCAGGAACCACTGGAAAGAACCTCAGTCCTCCTCTACACCTCAGTCCTCTTCTACACCTCAGTCCTCCTCTACACCTCAGTCCTCCTCTACACATCAGTCCTCTTCTACACCTCAGTCCTCTTCTACACCTCAGTCCTCCTCTACACCTCAGTCCTCTTCTACACCTCAGTCCTCTTCTACACCTCAGTCCTCTTCTACACCTCAGTCCTCTTCTACACCTCAGTCCTCTTCTACACCTCAGTCCTCTTCTACACCTCAGTCCTCCTCTACACCTCAGTCCTCTTCTACACCTCAGTCCTCTTCTACACCTCAGGAACCACTGGTAAGAACCTCAGTCCTCCTCTACACCTCAGTCCTCTTCTACACCTCAGTCCTCTTCTACACCTCAGGAACCACTGGTAAGAACCTCAGTCCTCCTCTACACCTCAGTCCTCCTCTACACCTCAGGAACCACTGGTAAGAACCTCAGTCCTCTTCTACACCTCAGGAACCACTGGTACCACTCCTTCCAGTCCTGGGACTAGGGCAGGAAGGAGCTGGGAATGGTTTCTGGAAAGGGCTCCTAGTCCCCTAATGGATGAATTTTGATGTAGGCACTTCATGTACATCTGAAATAATTGTTGTTGTTGCTTATACCTATTGTTTCCTGGGGGTAGGATTTGTTATGAATACGTCATTCAATGCACTGTGTCTATTGTCAATAGATAACCCACTGTCTATAGATAACCCACTGTCCATAGATAACCCACTGTCCTATCTGACTGTAGGTCTACCTAAAGCGGCCCTGGTGACCCAGGAGAGGGTGTGGACTGCGTCCTTTATCCAAGCCGTCTCAGGCGTGACGTCGGAGGATGTGTTCTATATCAACCTGCCTCTCTATCACAGCGCAGGCTTCCTCATTGGACTCGCTGGGGCCATCGAGAGGGGTAACGTTACGACTCTTATTTTGAAATGCTAGGAATGAGTTGTCAGATTGTTTATTTAACGTGTCAATGTGTTTGTATCTGCCCCCTATTCAAATAAACCATACAGAATTGAGTCATACTCTATACATATCAGAGCAGAGTGTATCGCATGATGAACGAAGCCAATCAGAGCAGAGTGTATCGCATGATGAACGAAGCCAATCAGAGCAGAGTGTATCGCATGATGAACGAAGCCAATCAGAGCAGAGTGTATCGCATGATGAACGAAGCCAATCAGAGCAGAGTGTATCGCATGATGAACGAAGCCAATCAGAGCAGAGTGTATCGCATGATGAACGAAGACAATCAGAGCAGAGTGTATCGCATGATGAACGAAGCCAATCAGAGCAGAGTGTATCGCATGATGAACGAAGCCAATCAGAGCAGAGTGTATCGCATGATGAACGAAGCCAATCAGAGCAGAGTGTATCGCATGATGAACGAAGCCAATCAGAGCAGAGTGTATCGCATGATGAACGAAGCCAATCAGAGCAGAGTGTATCGCATGATGAACGAAGCCAATCAGAGCAGAGTGTATCGCATGATGAACGAAGCCATTAGACACATTAGTAGTTTTCACACTCATATATTCCACATAGGAGTTCGACATGTTTCGTGTTGCACAGTGAAAAGATGACTTTGGTCTACTTTTAAAACATGTCCTAAATAAGATGGTGTAAGTTAATCAGGATATATGATTAAATACCCAATCTGTTACATCATCTGTCTCTTTTTATACCAGGCATAACAGTTGTTCTGAGGAGAAAGTTTTCAGCGTCTCAGTTCTGGGAGGACTGTAGGAAACATCATGTAACAGTGATGCAGTACATCGGAGAGACCATGAGATACCTCTGCAACACACCCATGGTAAAGGACACCTCGTCTAGGACACCAATCCTTGTGTGGCTCAGTTGGTAGAGTATGGCGCTTGCAATGCCAGGGTTGTGGGTTCGATTTCCCACTGGGGACCAGTACGAAAATGTTTCCCAACGTGAGAATGAGACAGGGGTGAATTTGGGAGCAGCATCATGTTGCAACTGCTTTCTGTACAGGGCCGTAGTTTATTCACTAAATTAGATTCTCTAGTTGACCGACCCTGGATTTACTCTACCGGTCAAACGTTTTAGAACACCTACTCATTCAAGGGTTTTTCTACTATTTTCTACATTGTAGAATGATAGTGAAGACATTGAAACTATGAAATAACACATATGGAATCATGTAGTAACCAAAAAAGTGTTAAACAAATCAAAATATATTTTATATTTGAGATTCTTCAGAGTAGCCACCTTTTGACTTGATGACAGCTTTGCACACTCTTGAAATTCAACCAGCTTCAAGAGGAAGTCACCTGGAAAGCATTTCAATTAACAGGTGTGCCTTCTCAAAAGTTAATTTGTGGAATTTCTTTCCTTAATGCATTTGAGCCAATCAGTTGTGTTGTGACAAGGTAGAGGTGGTATACAGAAGATAACCCTATTTGGTAAAAGACCAAGTCCATATTATGGCAAGAACAGCTCAAATAAGCAAAGAGAAACGACAGTCCATCATTACTTTAAGACATGAAGATCAGTCAATATGGAACATTTCAAGAACTTTGAACGTTTCTTCAAGTGCAGTCGCAAAAACCATCAAGCGCTATGATGAAACTGGCTCTCATGAGAACTGCCACAGGAAAGGAAGACCCAGAGTTACCTCTGCTGCAGAGGATAAGTTCATTAAAGTTACCAGCCTCAGAAATGGCAGCCCAAATAACTGCTTCACAGAGTTCAAGTATCAGACACATTTCAACATCAACTGTTCAGAGGAGACTGTGTGAATCAGGCCTTCATGGTCGAATTGCTGCAAATAAACTACTACTAAAGGACACCAATAAGAAGAAGAGACTTGCTTGGGCCAAGAAACATGGGCAATGGACATTAGACTGGTCCTTTGGTCTGGAGTCCAAATTTGACATTTTTGGTTCCAATTTTTGGTTCCATCTGTGTGGATGGACGGATGATCTCTGCATGTGTGGTTCCCACCGTAAAGCATGGAGGAGGAGATGTGATGGTGTGGGGGTGCTTTGCTGGTGACACCGTCTGCGATTTTATTTACAATTCAATGCACACTTAACCAGCATGGCTACCACAGCATTCTGCAGCGATACGCCATCACATCTGGTTTGGGCTTAGTGGGACTATCATTTTGTTTTTCAACAGGACAATGACCCAACACACCTCCGGGCTGTGTAAGGGCTATTTGACCAAGAAGGAGAGCGATGGAGTGCTGCATCAGAGGACTTGGCCTCCACAATGCCCCGACCTCAACCCATTTGAGATGGTTTGGGATGAGTCGGACCGCGGAGTGAAGGAAAAGCAGCCAACAAGTGCTCAGCATATGTGGGAACTCCTTCAAGACTATTGGAAAAGCATTCCAGGTGAAGCTGGTTGAGAGAATGCCAAGCGTGTACAAAGCTGTCATCAAGGCAAAGGGTGGCTACTTGGAAGAATCTCAAATATAAAATATATTTCGATTTGTTTAACACTTTTTTTGGTTACTACATGATTCCATATGTGTTATTTCATGGTTTTGATGTCTTCACTATTATTCTACAATGTAGAAAATAGTAAAATAAAGAAAAACCCTTGAATGAGTAGGTGTTCTAAAACTTTTGACCGGTAGTGTACCTGCCAACTGTGAACTGTCTAGCTTTGGACACTCTGTGTGTGTTTTAT